>NC_044052.1:9718389-9733389 GCF_902167405.1 Gadus morhua
TGATAAACATCCATTAAAGGTACAATAACACATGGCCTTTGCCTGCGTAATTAGCAGGGGGCATTCATGCATGCTTTATCGCAGACCTTGCTCGGAAGGCTTTTACATTTTTGGGCAATAGCAACAACAAGCAAATTCTTGTTTGAGGCAACGGCTTGAGTCGTTCTTGTGGCTAAACAGACATGTTGTGCTTCAAGGTTTTCTGACAAGTGTTTTCCTGAGAAGGAGCGCGGCCCAACCAGCAGAGGTAAGACATTCACGAACACCATCACCACACACACACACACACACACTCGCGTACACACACACACACACACACACACACACACACACACACACACACACACACACACACACACACACACACACACACACACACACACACACACACACACACACACACACACACACATACTCACACACACAAACAAACATGCGCAGACACATCACACATACAAAAACACACAGACACAGACGCATCGCACACAAACACATTCCCACACACCCACACACATTTTCAGTCTCTGTTCTAGTTTGTTGTTCCTTACGCTGATTCCTGGGATGTTTGTCCAGGTGGGAGGAACGCACGGAGAGCCCATCCCAGGACACATCTCCAGGAGTCACAGGGTCAATGCTCATACCCATTCTCTCAGGGCTGGGAAAACTATTTTGCAACATTTATTTAGCCACATTTTGACACTTTTGAGAAAAGTAGCCGTTATATATTCATAAAATAATTGTGAATATTATCCTCAAAACAATTAATTCCATTTGTAGAGTATCATTCATAGAGAATGTGATTGTCATTCAGCCCTATTTACAGTTAAGTAAATATAATATATATAATATACATTTCAGATAAAGAAAATAATAAAACAATAAAGCACAGTTAAATATATAATCATCAAGCATGCATACAATGGAAGCAGAAGATTTAATATCGATCAAAAGCAAAGGTACCTTTTTCTTTCCAAAATGCTGCAGAATCAAACATCTACAAGACGTTATGTTTACGTCACAATTTGTTGAAGTTATACTACAGTTACTCAGATGGCCAGAGATCGCCTGAAATTCTTCTTCACTTAAATTTCCAAAGAGTTTCATGCCTTATCCTTTTCCCTCCCTAGGCCCCGTGAGGGACAAAGTCAAAGACAAGGGCCCCAAAGGCGTTCCGGGGGTGAGCAGCAAAGCCCAGGGCGTGGACCGCCTGACAGGGCGGGCCCGGAGGTCAGTACCAAGCGCACCCTCGGCCCTCAGCAGCAGCCAGTATGGAAAACCATTCAAAAAGATCCCGTCCACCATCTGAATACCAAATGACTCGTCTTGCCATGCTCTCAGTGAAACCCAGTGAAGACGCTACAGTTGAAGCGGATGTGGGAGATCTCTGTTTTTTCCCACATGCCCCCCCCCCCCGGCCCTAAATTCCCCATTGCGTGTCATGAGACGTGACTGATGACTTAACCGTCTAAGCGGGCCCGCTGACTGCCTGCTAGCTCCCATCCACAGCGCTGCTGGACGGATGCTGCTGTCTTCCTGTGGGTAGAGACGGTCAGATATTTAATTGCTGCACGGAACATAAGCACTGTTTATGTTGTCTCCATCAACCCACAGGATCCCTAACAGAGAACACAAAAAAAGGGGGCCAGCTGGAGACTGTATCTTAATGTTGTTCTCCGTAGCTATGGTGGCAGCCAAGCACATGGGGATTTCTACAGGGATTTGGGTTGTTAGGCTAGGATACTGTAACTAACGAGAAAATGTGTTAATTATGGCAGGAGAAAACTGCAGATTTCACAGGTGAGGGCAGCTGCAAGCAGATATGCACATTAACTATACTGCACATTTTCATGCACTTGCTATCTTAACAGCTGCCATACATCTCGTCTTCCATTACCAAAATATGTATTTGTCTTTAACAGGACAGTATTTGTGTGATTGATGTGTCAATACATCCACTACCCTGTCATCTTTAACATGTCATCTTGAACTGATATCTTTAACAAGGCAGAGTCAAACACTGGAATGAGTTTATCAAGTGAGTGGGTGCATCATGCCAACGAGCGACACGTTTTCACTCAAACACACGTGTTTCCTCAGATGGGATGCCGACGAGGCAGGGGAGCCAGCGCAGGTGAGGTGTCAAACTTTCCTTCTCCGATTGAAATAGACGTGCACGGCATGACCTGGCCACCACTCACACCATCCTCATTTCATCTCTACGTCCATGTTCATCGTTAATCACTCTCTGACCTTATCCTAGTCCACCGACACGAGCTTGGAAGAACTCCTGGAAGAACTCGATGCCTCGAGCGAGCCCGAAGATAAAGAGGAGGACGACGCAAATGATCAGGGTGGAGAGCGCAAAGACAGGGACCCCCCAAAGGGGAAGACGGTCCCCGGCCCAGAGGTGATCCACTCCGGGGTGGTCGTGGGCGGTCCGGCCTCTGAGGGGCCGGAGCGGAGCGGTGGGTCCCCCGCGGCTGGGGGTGGGCGGCCCCGGATGAAGAACGGGGCGGTCTCCTGCCCCAGAGGACCGGAGAAGAGGGTCCGCTTCTCCGAGGAGCTCATCAAGGGGGCGGAGCGCCCCACAGCCTCCACGGGGCCCGCCGTCCCCCAACCCCCCCTCCCTCGAGAGGGGGGTGAGGTGGCTGTGGTTGGGGAGGCGAGGGAGGTGGGTGTGGTGGGGGAGGCGAGGGAGGTGGGTGTGGTGGGGGAGGCGAGGGAGGTGGGTGTGGTGGTTGAAGTGGCTGAGGAGGGGGAAGTGGCTGAGATGGCTGAAGGGGTAGAGGTGGCTGAGAGGGGGGAGGTGGCTGAGAGGGGGGAGGTGGCTGAGAGGGGGGAGGTGGTTGAGACGGGGGAGGTGGGTGAGACGGGGGAGGTGGGTGAGAGGGGGGAGGTGGTTGAGACGGGGGAGGTGGGTGAGACGGGGGAGGTGGGTGAGAGGGGGGAGGTGGGTGAGACGGGGGAGGTGGGTGAGACGGGGGAGGTGGGTGAGAGGGGGGAGGTGGTTGAGACGGGGGAGGTGGGTGAGACGGGGGAGGTGGGTGAGAGGGGGGAGGTGGGTGAGACGGGGGAGGTTGGTGAGACGGGGGAGGTGGGTGAGAGGGGGGAGGTGGTTGAGACGGGGGAGGTGGGTGAGAGGGGGGAGGTGGTTGAGACGGGGGAGGTGGGTGAGAGGGGGGAGGTGGGTGAGAGGGGGGAGGTGGGTGAGAGGGGGGAGGTGGGTGAGACGGGGGAGGTGGGTGAGAGGGGGGAGGTGGCAGAGGTGGGGGAGGCGGGGGAGGTGATAGAGGTGGCAGAGGTGGGGGAGGCTTCATCTTCCGGCAGAAGAACCCACCGGGAGTCTGCCGATCCCCAGGGGGTGGTTCAGAGTCCTGCTCCGGGACCCACCGACGGAGCGCAGCCTGTTGTCCCGCAGCCTGTTGTCCCGCAGCCTGTTGTCCCGCAGCCTGTTGTCCTGCAGCCTGTTGTCCCCCAGCCTGTTGTCCCGCAGCAGGTCCCCTCCCCGAAGGAACTTGGAGAACAGAGCAGCGACGCCCCCCCTGAGCAGCGTGGGGGTTGTCGTCCGGAGAGCCCAGAGGGACCCACCCAACACGCCAAGTGCAATATCAGCAACAGGAACACAGGTAGACATATCAGATGACTTTAATTTAATCCAATCCAATCTTATCTAATCTAATTGAATCTAATCTAATTCAATTCAATTAATAAAAGGTAAAGGTTTTCAGGACAGCAGCAGTACGTTAAAACACAGAAAACAGAATTGTACAGAAACGTAGCGTGACGTCATTGGTCACTGCATTGGTGTCGATTAGGGCAATGGGAATGTACTTCATTTGTCCGTTGTTGATTTATTTTTAACAGAGGAGCGCATAGAAGGTCTCTCCGTGCTGAGCTTGGAGTCGAGGGACACGTGTTCAAAAGCCGCCACCAACACTGACAAGGTGAGTGAAATAGTATTACGTGACGTCAGCATAACACTGGGTTAATACGGAACTAAAGGGATCTCTTCTCATCTCATCAGCTATTTGAAGAAGCTTGAGTAGTGTGGCAATCATCACAACGGCCCCAAACGATATATTTCCAATCTAGAGCAGTGAGGGGAGGAGAATGAGTTCAAGTGGCCTCCCATCCTCCAGACTCACTGAATCAGATGTGCCTCTCAGTAGGTTATGAGGACAGAAAGGTTTTCCTGTGGCAAAACTTAAGCATGTTACTAACAGCTTGGTTGTATATTTATTCTAACACTTTCAGTGAGTCGCTCTGTGCAGATGGAATACATTGGGAAATTACTATCCCCTAAAAATGTAAACAAACCAGCATGGTTTCGCATGGGGATTTTTAAGGGAAGAAGCCTCTACCATTCGTCAACTTAGACAACTTACTGCTCCTTAGTGCTCAAGCACTAAGCTGAGAACCCAGGTGCCATCCATCAAGTCTGCAAGGGCTCTTCAGGGCTGAGGGTGGCCAATAGCATTAGGGCCAGGTTCAATTGGTTTCCAAAAATACTAATTTGTCATATCAACCAATCACTATGAACACAAGGTCACTTGTTTGTGTGAGTGGTAGAAAAGCATGCACACTTGATCCAAGCATACACACTCAATATTTATATTGAGCGTGTAGTTCATTGATCCAGTGCCTCTTCAACATATCCATTAAATATGCTTATTGTTTTTGTCTTGCAGGCAAGAGAGAACGGGAAAATTGTCTGAGGCGATTTCTGAAATAAAAAAACTGCAACCAAAACACAGTGTTGACATCGAAGACTTACCCAGCTGGAGTTTAAAACTTTTACTTCCTGTTTGCCTTTTATTTATCTTTTCTATTGCTTTGTGAAGTTGCCATTGTGCTGGGCTGTGTGTGTGTGTCCCAATCGTTGCGTGAGCACAGCATTGTTGGCAATCTCACACGTTTGCTACAGTACCCTTATTAATAACTTCAACAAAATGCCAAGTGGCCATTGATCAGCAAGTTAAGACAAAGGTCACCTTGCAATACTATAGGGGTCAAGGTTGAAATAGGCTCCCATCACTAATATCCTGGATGGTGATGATAGGTAAACACATGGGAGCCTATGTTATGAGGCCCTGTCACTCGGAGCTAAACATCTTAATTTGAACACAGGAACGGAAGAGCGTTTACTGGAAAGAAATCTTCCCCTCGTTTTGCTTCCAAGCACTTTAATGACGAGTATTGTCATAATATACACTGTGTTCGAATGCTGTTTACTTGCGAGATTTATGAATGTGTCTTTTGTTTACATTTTAAGGAGGTTTTTTTGGTGGGGGTTTCTGCACCACTTCTTGGTGGGATGTTCAGTGGTATTTTGTATAAATACGAAAGTATTCATAGGTTAAGATCTGCACATCTACACAATATCCAAGTTGCACACATTTAACACTGTAGAATCCAGATTTTTTTTTTCCAACATCGTTTTTTAAGGAACAACATGAACTCTTTCAAAGTCCTTCGGTGACTTTAACCAAGACCTGACTTGGTAATTCACTCATGAAGGGTGAATTACCTTTCTGTATATCTATACAAGTTTTCTAACAAGGATTTTAAATGTTAATATTACGTTTGAATCGTCTTTTGTATTGTGTTACTACAAAGCTAAGCAGCCTTGCAAGACAACTCGCAACGGCTCAACTTGTCCAATCGGGGCGCATGGTTGTTGCCAATCAACGTCAGTGTTTAGAGGTCACTAGCAGAAGCTTATAGCCTAAAGTAGCAACCTTCCATATAATACTGCTTAACTTCCCTGAACAACACTAATATTTTGCACTAGTGTACTTCTCAGTACATCATGACTTGGCATCAGCAGCTTCAAAAGGCCTCCTTTGATCAATCATGAGGACTATCCCTCTAGTAAGGGCAATGGAAACTTGATACAATAATAATATTTTAATGTAAGGGTAGGCACTTTTTATTCATATCTGTTGAGATTCTCTGTACATCCGGACAGCAATCAATAAATCAAATGCTGTGACGAAAAAATACGAAAATCTGCAAAAAGAAGCCTGTCCAATCATTTTATTCGGCCCGAATGAAATGATTGGATGGCATACCCATCAATCTACCTACTAGCCAGCAACCTGCACACAATCTGCCCGCCCAACCATTGCGCATAACCAGAGTTGTCCACGAGGCTTTTGAGGGAGGGCTGGAGGAGTGGGATTTTTCTCGTTTGACGCTTTCAAATTCAAGCTTACTCTGGCTGCTCTCTCAAAACTGCCTACCCCACCATTAACACTAAATAGTTGGCCTCTCACGATAACCTTTAAACATGAAGGGTGTAAAAGCCAGATCGAGTCTCAGTGTTTGAAGACAGCCTTGCTCTGCTTCTAAGTTGAATTTTAATGTGTTCACGCGTCGCAGAGTGGGGTTGATAGTGATTCATTTGCACAGCACATGCTAATTGCTTTCGTATTGCGGGCTCGAAAGGGTCTCGCTTTTCTGCCTTAATTTACATTGACTAAAGACATGAAACATTTCAAGGCTAATGAGAGCCACCACATGAACTGAACAAGCGGAATTGGTTAGTGTTTTTTATATTGGGCCCCAAACGCGTTGGCTGTCTTTTGTAATCGTTAGTGATAACTATTGCGTTTTAAGCCATTGTTGTTCTTATAGATTGAATGTGCCTTACATATAAGTTTCTCCAAATGAGGAAGAGGAAAAACGTTATGGTAACACCATACAGTAATCTGTACTAGCATAGTGACAGTGCACTATTGTTATTTCTGATTGTATTTAATGGCCTTTTCATATGGAAACCTGAATGTTAGAAACTAGGATTCTGCAAACAGTTTTAACAATGTTACATGTTGTGTTTCGATTCTGTAAAGATTTATTTATTATCATGTAATATTAATTTTTTACCATAGCACTTGACAATAATGAATACAATTCACGTCACTTTAGTGATAACATAGTATAGTTTATGTCACTGTTTACCAGATCAATAATATGCTCTTAGATACAGCAAGGGTCTATAATCGACAGCCTTTTGAATATGTAGTGTGCAAAGCAGTGGTCAGAGTCATTCCATTTCTCCGTAGAGAAGTATGGTATTTGAAGGGTTGCATGATCAAGTATGTGAACTGGGTGTACTGCTGTGAGTACTGTCAACGTTTAGGTTCAGGTAACGTTCTTTAACACATGGAACACAGACTATTGCACTGTGTAATACATGCTGATGTCCAACATTTTCTGAAGTCCTTTTGGACATCTTTAGTGAAGGCCATCTAGAATGTGATTAATCAGTTTGTCGACAATGCAAGGGTCAGTTCTCTCATAAATGATTCATTCATGAGATGGGTCGGTACTGCGAAGCCCAGTTTAGGGTTGTAGGTGATTGTTTAAGAAGGTTTTGCTTCAGGTAGATCTTCTCTATCCTAATGGCAGATTTGAATGGTCTGATCATTTTTTGGGAAGGATGGTTCTGATTGGACGGAGACTTCCCCGCTCTTTGTTCTCACATTGTAGGATAAAGGAAGGCACTGGTTCGTGTTTGTTTTATTTGATGCGCACTAGTGAACTGTTGCATTTACCTGTGTATGTAATGTCAATAGAGCTGTTTTCGCAGTGTTTTTTCTCTTTAAATGAAAGAAAAGCTCTTGTACGTGGAACATCTGTGTGCGATTGTACATATAAAACGATTGAGTGGTGGGATACAGCGCATTAATAAAAGGCTTTCTGTATTTTAGACATGACCTGACTTCCTTTTTTTGTCTCGCAACATCATCATTCACCCTCATTAACCCCACGCCTTCACCACACACCTACACACACACATACACACACTTCTTTGTTGTTCCTTTATGTCACTGATGGGGCTTTGCAATTACAGCCCAGATGTCTGAGAGTGAGTGGCTCTGGGCCTGAACTCTCAGGGACCTCCGGCGGGTACACAACAAAACAAAAGGGCCCAGTATTGGCAGAGAGAGAGGCACAGATAAGGAGAGCAGGGTAGCAACCAAAGACTGAGGAGAGAACAGAGACACTGGCAGCAGCAGCAGCAGTAGCGGCGAATCATCCATCATCAACAGTGAGTTGCTGCGAGACCTGCAAGACCCTGTTAAAGCAAGGTGGCCATGTTGCAATCATGTCTGATTAATTTCTTTATTTTCAGAGGGGCCCGCTCCCCACAGGCCCGTCGCACGCAAAATGATCCCTCCCTTGCCGACGGCAACTCCCCCAAGAGGGGCTTTTAATTCTCTCCTCCTAGGGGGGGGGGGGGGGGTGAGGCTTCTGTCATTAGAGAGAGAGAGAGAGAGAGAGAGAGAGAGAGAGCGAGAGAGAGAGAGAGAGAGAGAGAGAGGGAGAGAAAAGAGTGTTACAAACAACTTCACTTAATTCTGTACCGCACTGCCCTAGTATTGTTCAGAATGATTTAAGACTACTGAGAAAAACTATCCACTCACGGCACTCAATCATTGAGATATCATGAAATTTCTCATTTGGATCAAAGGCAATGAATGTCTCCATGGAGAAAGGTTTCCCCGAGCTGCTTTTAAATGGTGCTGCGGGAGGAACCTTTGAGAGGCTCAGGCAGACTTTGCTTGCTTGGTGTCATTTGTGTTTTCAAATGACTATTTTATCAGTCTTTGGTGTAGTGGAGCATGAGAGAGACAGCAAGTTTTCAGTGCAGATAAACTGTATACACTATATTGAATACTATATATATATATATATGATACTGGTTCACAGTAGTTTCCCACACACAAACATACACCTGCGTGTATGCGTGTGCTTGGGTGTGTATTTGCGTGCACGTGCATATAGTGTGTGTGCATGTGCATGCGTCTCGATTCAACGTGCCCCAGAAGCAATCCCCCTCTTCCAATAGCATTAAACCTTTTAACGCTTCACTCGGGGCGGTGAGCGCTAATGCTTGGAGTGTGTGAGGGAGCAGTACATTACGGTGGGCGTAGAAGATAATCCCTGAGGGCCCCGGGATGGAGGGATTGAAGTGCAGCAGCAGGGCAGCATTATGTCACCTCCGCACCTCAGTGAGAGCGGTCGGACTCACCGAGCAAAAGGTGTTGTGTCTCTCTCTCTCTCTCTCTCGACCCTTCGGCCTCAACAGCACAGCGCCGTGAGACGATGCCGAGGTTGTCTGTTTGTTCGCTTGAAGCTCGGCGGGAAGCAAAGGTTCACTTAAGAATCACCAAAAAACAAAACTCAAACCCATTGAAAGAAACCTCTCCAAGCGGAGCTATCACTCCCAGCTCTTGGCCTGTGACACTTCCGTCCGACCGAAGCTGGTGAAATGCTCAGCGCGCGCCATCCTATTTATGGAGTAACTGCCGTGTGGTTTTGAGGCCTCATTTGTCATGCACTCCCGCCGATCGATGTACTATTCCAGCTCACCCATCGGCGATGCTTCCTCTGAAAACTGTTTAACTCCAAGATTACGCAAACCACGCAATCTGTTGGTTTTAAATCACCATTGTTTATCGACTATATAGGTCAAATCAAAAAGGAAGCTCTCTGTCTCGCTCTCTCCTCTCCCCTGTGACCTTGGCAGAAGGTCACAGGAGACAGGGCAGACAAGACGAACGAGGGGCCGTCGGCAGACCCCCAGGGCTCCGATGATGATCACACCGTGCGTCATCTCCCCCTTATGGCCCTCTCCATCCGCCCAGGATGTGACAGCCACGCCTTCGGCAGCTGGCCCCGGCACAGAGACAGAGCCCTGGGGGAGAGGGGGGAGAGGGGGGAGAGGAGGAGGGCTGACCGGGCGTCACCTTGGTTACCGTCCTATAACCTCCCAGGTTCCCCTACCAACCCAGTCCACTGTAGATGAATGCTGTTAGCAGTATAATGTATTTTGTAATTATACCCAGTATTTTATTTCGTTTTATTATCTATATTTTTTGTATTTCTTCGTTCATTCTGATTATGTGCAGACCTCAATATCGTTGATGATTATCATTATTGGTTATTTATTGATTTATTGACCTTGGAAGTTCCAGTAAGACATACTTCCTGGGCCTGGTTTCATTGTTGATCATGTGACATGACAACAAGACGTTTCTACACGATGGTGGCTTGAGAATTGATCTCTCCGTGCACGCCCGTGTATTCAGGGGAAAGGCACCCTGGAGAACTAATCTCTCGCCAACACCTGCGTCCACGGAACCGTTCTATGCAGCAATGATGAATTCATAAACTCCTTCACACACAGGCTAACTCACTCTCTCACTAACCCACAGGCTCACTCTCTCACTCCCAGCGATTGATTGATTGACGGGAGTGTTTTGAGATTAAGAAATAAAACTCCACCAAAACGCTATTAGGTTATAATCTCCATAATCTCTTATTTAATGTAACACGTCTGATAACGGAAGCGTAATGGCCAGTGATGACGCATACTCTGTGCCGTTTCAGCTTTTTGTAATATGCTGTCATTTTGTACCGTTTTGAAACCGTGTTAATATTTGATGTTTTTTTACACCTTCGTTTTCATATATGAGTATACTTTCATGCCTCAGGCCTGGTTTATAGGTCTGTTCAGAATGGTTTCATGCATTGTTCTGTCTGAAGAATGAAATCTCTCACAAAAAAGCCGTTCCCCATATTATTTATATTTCTCAGAGCAAGCTAGTTCAATATAAACCTGCATAAATCATATAGGTTCATATTGTAATATCCATACTAATGGCTTCGATTCACATCAATTTGACTAAAAGCTTGCACAGACCCATCCTCGCAACTGGAAGCCCTAGAGTTAGCGCTTCAATGTGCAGGATTTGGCTCGCACATTTTCTTCCTCTCTCTCCCCTCGGATTTCTCATCTGCAATTGCTAATCTCAAGAGGCCATCGATAACATAAAATAAATCCAGGGGTCACAAAGTCTGAAGTAGTTGCTTGACATCCCCCTCTTTCCATTAGCAGGTCAGCGATGAGGTGCATCTTCCACATTTTAGTCAATAACTCCAGGGTCGTTAGTCACTGGAGGTCATTCATCATGACAGGCGAGAAGGGAGACGCTGGCTGAGAGCATGTCTTTTAAGGACATGGTGGAGTGGCCGCTGCAGCCCTGGACTAATTTGCCATGATGTTCTACACCACCCCCAGCACCCCCAGCACCACCACACATCTGTTGTCTGGTATGATCAGGGGAACTGGTTTTCATCCCTAATGGAAAAACATCCTGTTTATCTCAACAGAGAATCTCTGGGTAAAGAGGTCAGAATCGATGACCCCACACCAACGTCAGTACTGATGGTATGTTGGGCACTACGTGGTTGTTTTCTCAACTTATCTTAGGACTGAAACACTTTAAACAAGTAACGCTCTTCACCACTGCAGCATGCACCAAGCGAGCTTCATCTTCCTTCCATGAGAACGTTGGATCAAAATAGAACCAAGCGGTATTGTGTAATGTGTTCCTCTCCTCTCCTTTACACACGCACGCACACTCATGCAAACACACACACACACACACTCATGCAAACACACACAAACACACACACACACACACACACACACACACACACACACACACACACACACACACACACACACACACACACACACACACACACACACACACACACACACACACAGTATCAACAGAGCCTGAAAATCGATTCACCTCCCTCTTACACACACACACGCACGCACGCACGCACACAGAGGCAGCACATTGTTCAAGTATGAACAAACAACCTGTGTTTTTAGGTCACACTTCCCATCCTTGATCATTCACCGCATGTGACTGCTTAGAGTGAACCCCCTTCCCCTTTATTAACCAGGGACATTCCCTTTGCTCTTAATGACACACACACAAACACACACACACACGCACACATGAACACACGCACACACACACAGATTCGTTTTTTGATTAAATGCCAAACTTGACGGTTGCCCCTTAAACAGACTTCTTTTTTTTCAAGCATTGATTTAACTTATCTTCAAATTCCCTCCAATCAATTATGGGCAGCAGACAGTGGAATTTGATGCCAGCAGTGGGACATAAACAGATAACCTTTAGCTGTGAATCCTACTGTTACTTTCAGAAACGGTAACACAACCTTTAAAAAAATGATGAAATATGGCTTCATTAATAGTTAGAAATGCATGAATCACATTTGTCACATGTTACTTTTTAATATACCCGTATTCTATAAGTCATGGAAAGAAATCACTTTATAATTGATGTTTATTTGTACCTTGGTTTATGGACATACCTATACTTGCGTACATACTGCTGAATTAATAGAAAGATTCTAATTACACTAAAATTTCATCCGCCCAAAAAAGGTGGGACACCTGCCTTTTGTACAATAACACAACACATTTCTATGGTCATATGCACATACCTGAGTGTTACTTAATTATGCAGGTTGTCCCGTGTCCCAATATTATTCATATCTTCCCATTAAATACAATTAAGCCTATTGAATATTGATTGAGACCATTCAATAAATGGGAACATTGATTAGCGTTGCAAAGATTGCAGTTAAAACAATCTTGAATCCTACATTCTACCGGACCAAAACGTGTCTAGCAGTAGTGTTGGTCATACAGTATAGACGGGCGATATAATCCAAAGCTGCAGTAGGTTGGTCACATGTTATAGATTTAAGGCATACTGGCCCAACGGAGAACGCAAGGTGATAGGAAGGGGAGTATGAACTATTATTCCTTTGAGAAAGTCCTGCTTCAAGTCTTATCCGTTTGGGGCTGGGGGGGGGGGGGGGGGGGGGGGGGTTCACAGAATAAAACGTCTGCAACTCTTGCATGAAGCCTGTGCAATTCAGCATTAATGGCGCTCAACAAAAAAGAGTTTGAAAAAATAATAAACAAAAACAAATGAAAAACACAACCAGTGACCGACCTGCGGCATTGAGTCTGTGAAACACTTCTTGTTGGACCCTTTAGTGTGTGTGTGTGTGTGTGTGTGTGTGTGTGTGTGTGTGTGTGTGTGTGTGTGTGTGTGTGTGTGTGTGTTCGTTTGTGTGTCTGTCTATGTGTGTGTGTGTGTGTGTGTGTGTGTGTGTGTGTGGTGTGTGTGTGTGTGTGTGTGTGTGTGGTGTGTGTGTGTGTGTGTGTGTGTGTGTGTGTGTGTGTGTGTGGGTAGCCGTGGAGGCCTCATCACTCTCCTCCACGCAGGACAGGACGCTTGGTCGTGGAGGCGGCCTTGACCGGAGAAACGGTGCGAGCAGCTGCAGCATTCTCGGTCCCCTGCTCAGCATTACGTTTGCTATTCGCACCATCAACATCCCTCTCGTCCCCCTCGTCGAACATGGCGTCCGTCGGCGAGCTGTACAGAGGCTGTGATTTATGTCTTTCTCTGCCCAGAGACGAGTCTGATTTGTCCGCCGCAGCAGCAGCAGCAGCAGCAGCAGCAGCTCGGGGGGTCGTGTAGAGACCGTCCACGTCCTGAGCCGAGTGCGGGCTTTCCGCTCGACCGGCGTCCGGTGAGCCACCCGTTGCGCCCTCCCCTCTGCTGTCCCACTGAAACGTGTGGCTCTGAGACAGCGACCGCTGCTGTGTGTCATTGAGATATAAAAGCTCTGTCTGTGTAGAGTTCACCTCTGTGACGTTTTTGCTCGTGGAGATATTAGAGGAGATGTTTGCGCTGGAGGTGGTGGGGAAGGTGGTGGTGACCCCCGATATCCCAGGCTTACCCCCAGAGGAGGACGAGCTGGTGGGCTTCCATATCAAGCTGTAATAAATGGCTAGAATTATGGCTGCTAAGGACACAGACAACACATATGCAAACACAGTGGCTAGTCTCACCCATTTCTTATTGGTCTTAGCAGCCATCTTAGCCTTTTTGTCCCCCGTGTAAGTAGCGGGTTTGCCCCTCTCCATATTGGGCATGAAGTCCCGCTCTCTCATATTGCCCCTGTTTTTACCGCGATGTTCCACCACCCCGTCCGTCTTGAAGCCTTAATATGGATCCAAAATCCAAAGAGAATGAATGACGCAAAAAAGAAACAAACACCTTCAGCGGCGAAATAACCGTTGCTTTTTTGGAGGGGTTAACTGGATTTGCTGTGAAAGTGTGCTGAGCCTAATCAACGGTGCCTGTGCAGCATTGCGAATCATCGTAGCCTTCATCAAGCATCCATTCGGGATGTCGCGCGTCCCACGGTCAAGGTAGTTGCATCCTCTCGCGACCGCATCCAGGGGTTGGAAGGAGGGAAAAAAAAGAACAAGCTGTTTTTCGGCCCTCGGCAGATATCCCCAGTGTTAGGAATAGACAACATGTATCAAAAACGATGAAGTGAGATCATATACGACACACAACTGTCCGTCCTTCCAGCAAATGAAGTGGCTGGCTTATCTAAAAATACAGGAGAGGGGGGCGGGAGCTAGGCTCTTAAAGCAGCAGCAGCAGCTGCCTGCAGCAGCAGCAGCACTGAACCCCCCCACACACACACACGCACGCACGCACGCACGCACACACACACACACACACACACACACACACACACACACACACACACACACACACATACACACACACACACACACACACACACACACACACACACACACACACACACACACACACACACTTACACACGCATGCATACACACATGCACACACTTGCATACACATGCATAAACACATGGATACACACGCACATACACACATGCACACATTCGCTCGCACACACACACACACACACACACACACATACACACACACACACACACAATCACACAAACGCATCTCAATGTGTTATTGACGCTGCAAACGGTATAAACGTGGATTGTTTAACAGATGACACTGCCTCCTCGTATGTTTTCTCGTTTTCTTTCAACCAGCCATAAGACATGCATGCAGAATTCTTGGATGTGATTTTAGTGGATGGTTGGTCCAGTGGTTTTCAGGACAAGCCAGCTGCCTCCAACCGGATTCATTTTCAATGTTTAGTCCCCGTTCTAGCACCAAGGACAGCGGTAAGTGTCTGGGCCCCTAGGGCGGTGTGAGGGCGCAGGTGTAGGGCCCGGGGGATGGGTCTACT
>NC_044052.1:9738389-9755889 GCF_902167405.1 Gadus morhua
CAGGCAGGACCATTCAGTTGTATAGCAGAAGCTCTATCCAAACACCACTTTATCCAAACTAATTCAGATACAGTGAAGGGACCATGTATGTTCGTTTAGGCGTCTTTATCAAGGATGTGGGAGTTGAAAACCCTCCCCACTTTACTATCCTCCCTCTGCTGGTTACAATGAGGAGAGATGCGTCGACATGCAGTGTTACACACACACACACACACACACACACACACACACACACACACACACACACACACACACACACACACACACACACACACACACACACACACACACACACACACACACACACACACACACACACACACACACACGCACACACAAACTCACACACACATATATATTATCATATAATTGATTCGCTCTATCCTCAGTGCTATTTATGAGGTTGTGTATGGAGTCTGTCATTCGACAAACCTATCTGATTTAATAAACGTCAGATAGAGAGTAGATCGGAGTAGAATTCCTTTGTCGTCGCAGAGGGTACAGCGAAATTTTTGTAGCTTTTGTAATGGAGCATTCGCACGTATAAAATCCAAAAAAAGTACAAACTAGGCTAATTTAAGGCGCAAACATATATATACATATAATATATAGAACAGTAAGATATGAAAAAACAACAATAGAATAGCAGCTGAGATATTAAAGGGTGATATTATCCCACTAGGTTTGAATAGCCAGCTATTGTAGTCAACAAAAATCAGACTTATCCTGTGTTTTAGTGAGATCACAAGTGGTAATGTCCAACCTGATGTATGATGGATAGATCAGTCTACCAGCCTACCAAGTGGACTTGACAGATTTTTAAACGGCTTGTACTGGCTTATCACACTGACCTGGTGGCATAATATCACCCCTTTAACTCATTGCAACGCACAGCCTCTTCCATCCACATTCACAGCCATGAGGACTTATGTAGACGTCATGTCTGGATGATGTGCTTGAACCCCTCCAGCCGGCCAGTTCTCGGGCGTGTCCACCCCAGAGATGTACCGCCAGTGCCTGCTCTCGGGCTGCCGGTGTCTGGAGCTCGACTGCTGGAAGGGCAAGCCCCCAGATGAAGAGCCCTACATCACCCACGGCTTCACCATGACCACTGAGATCCTCTTCAAGGTGCCCATACATACCACTGGCTGATGTTGAACACCAGTCTCATGATCTTCATTTACTCACACACGTGCATGCCGGGTGGAAGTCCAAAACCCAAACAATTCGGCCATTGTAAAATATACCAAAGAAAATTCCTCAAGCATTGCGGGAGAGAGAGAGAGAGAGAGAGAGAGAGAGAGAGAGAGAGAGAGAGAGAGAGAGAGAGAGAGAGAGAGTAAAATAAATAAAATCAATGCAAATCCTCAATGCAAAAAACGTGCATCCTGGCAGCACTTCAATTTACATCTTCAAACCAAGAACGTTGAATTATATGCGTGCTGTGATTAATCTGGAGTGTTCTACCATGCAAGATAGCGGTGGGGGATGCGTGGGGCTGGAGTAGAGAGAAGCAGTGGTCAGGTTCCCATCACAGTTACAGCCCCCTGTTGAAGGCTTGGCAGCCAGTGTGTAACAGGTCTTTGCAGGCTGCCCTGCGCTTTGAGGTCGTAAATGTACACTTTTGTACTTACATGGGATGTATGGGTTACATGGGCTCCCCCCCCCCACCCACACACACACACACACACACACACACACACACACACACACACACACACACACACACACACACACACACACACACACACACACACACACACACACACACACACACACACACACACACACAAAGAAAGAACACTCGATACTTTCTGTATCTCACACTCCTAACACTCTCTGAACCACACACACACTAAAACACACACACTCTCTCACTTTGGTTCTCGGTTCTGTTTTAACACTTCCCTACAAGGGCCTCTAGAGTGCTTCTCCTTCCTGACAAAGACACAAAACACCTTCGTGGGGTGGAGGAAGACGCCGTTCGGGGTGTCAGGCCTCGTCTGCCCGTTACGTTAGGAGAGAATGACAGTAGTCTCTGTGTGTCTGTGTTCCCGTTTGAACGTTATCGTGGGCCCCTCTGTGTTATTTCCTGCCTGTGTGCCTGAATGTCAGTGCTTTCACTTTGTGTTATGTTATTTTATTGGTGTTGTACTTTTATGCCTCTAGGAATTCTGCTTTCAAGTTTGTGCAACTGCCTTTGACCATCCATTCTTGCTAAAAGAGAAACACAACGTGATGAGTTCATTTAAAGGTTCGATCTCAATGAAAACATATTGCTTATCTCTCTCTCTCTGACTTTTTCTCTCTCTCTATCTCTTTGTGTTTGTGTTTATCTCTCTCTCTCCCTCTCTCTCCCTCTCTCTCCCTCTCTCTCTATCTCTTTGTTTATACCTCTCTCTGTCTCTGAGTGTGTGTGTGTCTCTTTCTCTTTCTGTGTGTGTGTGTGTGTGTCTCTCTCTGTCTGTCCATGTCGGTGTTTGTGTGTGTGTATGTGTTTGTCTGGCTTCCTCTCCTCCTCTCTACCTGTGTGTGTATGCGTCTCTCTCTCTCTCTCTCTCTCTCTCTCTCTCTCTCTCTCTCTCTCTCTCTCTCTCTCTGTGACAGGATGTGATCGAAGCCATCAACGAGAGTGCCTTCAAGACCTCCCCATTCCCAGTGGTCCTCTCCTTTGAGAACCACGTGGACTCGTACGTGACCCCCCCAGCCCACCTCCCTGCAGACTCTCAAAGACACACCACACTAAGTATCATGGGGCACATGAGGACAGGACAAAACGGGGGACGGGGGGGGGGGGGATAGGACACACATAGGAGTGTTGTTCTACGTCAGTGTGGTGTTCTAACGGGTGTTTCTGTGCTTTGTTCCAGGGTGAAGCAGCAGGAGAAGATGGCCAACTATTGCAGAACCATATTTGGTGATGCCCTGCTTACGGAACCGCTGGAGAAATACCCTGTGAGTAGCAGGGTGGCCGCAGGGATCAAGGCAATCAGGGCCTTGTGGTTTTCATCAATATCCTACATGCCTCTGGTTCTCCGTTACCTGATCCGTCTGAGGGAACTGATTTACGTGTGGGTAAATCGGCCACATTCAGACACACGCCCACCGCGTTATTACCTACGCCTTG
This sequence comes from Gadus morhua, assembly GCF_902167405.1. Classification (NCBI taxonomy): domain Eukaryota; kingdom Metazoa; phylum Chordata; class Actinopteri; order Gadiformes; family Gadidae; genus Gadus; species Gadus morhua. The sequence goes on from NC_044052.1 coordinate 9,741,517, forward strand.
CTGTGTGTGAATGTGTGTCTATGTGTGTCTATGCACGTGTGTGTTCTGCACATACATGCTGTGCACAGTGTTTGCACACAGACTACTACGAGTCCATCGAACGATGTATCTCTCCGCTCATTGCCCCTCCTCCCCTCTCCCATCTTCCCCTCTCCCCCCCTCTCCCCTCATCCCCTCTTCCATCCTCCCCCCCTCTCCCCTCCCCCCCTCTCCCCTCCTCTCCCTCTCCCCTCTCCCCTCCTCCCCTCCCCTCCTCTCCCCTCCTCCCCTCCTCCCCTCCTCCCCTCTCCCTTCCTCCCCTCCCCTCCACTCCCCTCCTCCCCTCTCCCCTCCTCCCCACTCCCCTCTCCCCTCCCCCTCCCCTCCCCTCCTCCCCTCCTCCCCTCTCCCTATCCCCTCCCCTCCTCTTTCCTCTCCCCTCCCCTCCACTCCCCTCGTCCCCTCTCCCCTCCCCTCCACTCCCCTCTCCCTCTCCCCTCCTCCCCTCTCCCTCTCCCCTCCCCTCCCCTTTCCTCTCCCCTCCCCTCTTCCCCTCTCCCTCTCCCCTCCCCTCCCCTCCACTCCCCTCGTCCCCTCTCCCCTCCCCTCCACTCCCCTCTCCCTTCCTCCCCTCCCCTCCCCTCCCCTCCCACCATCCCTCCCCCTCAGCTGAAGCCCGGTCAGCAGATCCCCAGCCCCTCGGAGCTCATGGGGAAGATCCTGATCAAGAACAAGAAGGGCCACGACAAGCCCGCCATCGTGGAGCAGGCCCCGCTCCCAGAGGTGGGCGACGCAGCGACGGACCCCGCCGCTCCGGGAGCCCCCCCGGAGGCCCCGGCTGGTGAGATGGACCCCCAGCACTCAGTCCTTGTTGTTGTTGTTGTTGTTGTTGTTGTTGTTGTTGGGGAGGTGGTTGTGGGTTGTTAATGAAAGAGACCACCAAATATTGTGTGCAGTAAAATAGGCAATACGTTACACTACAGATGGAAACGAGCTCAGTAGCTCTGGCCCAACTGCTGTTGTTGTGCACAGTCCCTGTTAAATTAATTAAATAAGAAGAATCTCATATGCAGTCTCAAAAATATCCATGGCCCGGTATGTTTCTTCAATACGGTATCCACCTTTTCTGTCTTCAGATCAGCAAATGTAACCGACAAGGCATGAAGGCTTTTATATTTTGAAAGCCTTTATATCATCAAAGCCATCATGGGAGCCCCCCACCCACTGAGTGCAACCCACTGCTAGCGTAATTGACTAGCGTTGTTATTCTGAGCTGCTCTGTCGTCTGTCCGGTGCTTCAGACGCCAAGGCGGCTGCTGTGGACGAGAACGAGGAGCAGGACGATGCGGACGAGCAGGACGAGGAGAAGATGAAGACCTCGGATGAGGTACGGTGAAAGACAATATCAATGCTAAATAATAATTTATAAAAAAACATCAATTCGACGTGGAGTTGTTGGGTTAAACAGAGATGACGATAACCCTGCTTTTTGTTCTTGCTGGTCAAGCAGGCCCACAGCGTGTTATGAGGGCTGTGTCTTTCAGTACAGAACATCACAGTTTGTACTTTTCTGTCACATGTCACGCTGTGCCCACGTTGATGCCAAGAGGAGGCTCTGTTAGAAGAAGGAGAAGTCTTGTTTCTGATCTAGTTCTACAGCTAATGAATGGACAACATGGCATGCCCCCTGTCTCGTATACAGCGGGCGGCTGATAGGACCGGTGGGCAGTGAGAGTGAGGCGGTCGACCTTTCGGATGATGTTCTACTCTCTTCTCCTCCCCTCCTCTCTCTCCCTCAGGGCACTGCAGGACAGGAAGTCACGGCCTACGAGGCCATGTCCTCTATAGTCAACTACATCCAGCCCAACAAGTTCATGTCTTTTGAAAACTCCAAAAGTAGGCTCTTCTCCGCTCTCCCTCTTAAATACTGTTATTGCCTGCAATTCATTTATAATTAATGCAACTTAAAATGTAACCGCTATTAACGATCACTAGCCTCCGTTTTATATTCATTGACTCGACAATTCTAAGTGTTGGTGTGGGTATTGCAACGGTCAATTTAACAAACAAGTTCTTAGTGCTTTGCTTACTGCCTACGCTTACGATGAAACTGCATTAACACTGTATTTGTTGACGTTCCCGTCTCCTTTATTACAGAGAAGAACAAGAGTTACGGCATCTCGTCTTTCGTGGAGACCAAAGGAGAAGCGATGATTGCCAAGAGTGCAGTGGAGTTCGTCGAGTATCCTTTGCTCATTTGGAGCACGCACAATCACATCCCACCGGTCAACAAGGCTTTGGTGGGCTGTTCATTGTACATATGGGACAGGGGTGGGTTTGCGGACCTTTAACCAGGTTCCACAGATATAACCGGAGGCAGATGAGCAGGATCTACCCTAAAGGAACCAGGATGGACTCCTCCAATTACAATCCCCAGCCCTTCTGGAACGCCGGCTGCCAGTTCGTGGCCCTCAACTATCAGACTATGGGTAGCTATTGGGTTATTGAACTCTGACACAAAAGCATTAATCACAAGACTCTGGTCACCCCATCTTGTGATTCATGCTTTTATGTCGATTGACAGGGTCGAGCTATTATACATGTGCTGTACATGATGATTGACATGGGATATATGTTTGGAAGCTGTGGTTCTGTTCTTCGCCACAAGGGGTCAGTGTTGGCCTTTTTTGACATGCACCAGAAATCCTACACTGTATCTGTCCAGCAAAAAAGTGGCAGCTGAACGGACTTGGGTTTGTGTTTTCAGATTTCCCAATGCAGCTCAACATGGCGTTGTTTGAGTACAACGGGAGGTCGGGTTACCTCCTCAAGCACGACGTCATGCGACGCAGCGACAAGAAGTTTGATCCGTTCTGCGAGAGGATAGACACCATCATAGCCAACACGCTGAGCATCAAGGCAAGGTTCACACGTAGCATTACACACACACACACACACACACACACACACACACACACACACACACACACACACACACACACACACACACACACACACACACACACACACACACACACACACACACACACCGGGCATATGTTGAATCAGCAGCTTCTATAGGCTAGTCAGCCACGAACAGCTTGAGTCATACGCCCGATCTATAAGGGTGGTGGGGGGACACTCTTCTGAGGTTTAAAGTGCAACTGGCAGGTTGGGAACCCAAATTACCTAATGTGGGGAAAGCATAAAGGAAATCGATGTTACCACTCCAACAGGTAAAAGCACCACCATCAGGTGTACACACCATTATGTGAATAAACCATCAGGTGAATATGCCAGCAGGTCAAAGCACCACCATCAGGTGAATACCCCACCAGGTAAAAGCACCACCATCAGGTGAATACCCCACCAGGTCAAAGCACCACCATCAGGTGAATACACCATCAGGTGAATACCCCACCAGGTCAAAGCACCACCATCAGGTGAATACACCATCAGGTGAATACCCCACCAGGTCAAAGCCCCGACATCAGGTGAATACACCATCAGGTGAATACACCACCAGGTCAAAGCACCACCATCAGGTGAATACACCACCACACCATCAGCTGAATACCCCACCAGGTCAAAGCACCCCCAGGAGGTGAATACGCCATCAGTTGAAAACACCAACAGGTGAATACACCACCAGGTTTAAACACCATCAGGTGAATCCACCATCAGGTGAATCCACCATCAGGTAAATAATCAGGTGTATCCAGCATTAAATGAATCCACCTCCTGAATGCACCTCGGCGCTACTGGAGGCGTGCTGCTTGACATCCTAGTGCAGAGTGACATGTGGACAGCTGATTGACAGCCCCATGCTGCCCCTAGGAGCACACAATGGGTGTAATTCAAAAAATATTACCTGCTAGTGGCTCTTAGGAAATACTAACAACAGAAAACGCCGGTACTCATTATCCCCCCACAATATACCCTGATACTGACTTACGGAGAGACCGCTGAACACATGACAAACAACCCAAGCCGGGTTAGAAGAGGCCAGTGTCCCCTCGGTTTCATACCGCCGTGTCCTCCAGAAGCTGTTCTCTCCATTTAATATTAATGGGAATTGTTCCCTGCAGGGGGTCAGCGTGCGTATCATTTATACCTCTCCGTTTCCCTGTGAGCTCTCAGACCTCACCTGACATGGACTCAAACTCATTGGTTTCATAAATTGAAGCTCACGTGCGCATCATCAACGACTGACTTTCTATGCCATACATAGACCTGTTTTGCCTCCCATGGTGCTGTCTATCTATAGCCGGTTCATTCGGTGTGAGTATATACACAGCCCGAAATAACTGCGGCTGCCTGCTGGCTACCTGGAGTTGTTCCCTGGTATCCATTAGTGTTAAGCTTTAGGAGAAAACCAATACATATTATCCTCCCGCGGGGGGGCCATGTGTGTCCATGTGTTTGTATGAGCATTCAGTTTCAACCGGTTCAACTCCCCGTCCTTTAGACGCACCACGCACAGCGGGACGTGGAAGGGCTTTGTGTCGTTGTGAATGAATGGCGGAGAGACTTTTACAACGAAAACTAGACCAGAGTGCCCCTGACTGGTCTCTGACGCTGGGTTCTCACCTTGTCCCGCCAGATCTACTCAGGGCAGTTCCTGAGCGACAAGAGTGTGAAGACAGGTGTGGAGGCGGAGATCATCGGACTGCCGGGAGATCCCAAGAAAAAGTTCCGCACTAAATGGACCGCCACGGCAAACGCCATCAACCCTGTGTGGAACGAGGAGCCCTTCGTCTTTGAGAAGGTGTGTGCGTGTATATGTGTGTGGGTGATGACTACACACGTGTTTGTGTGTGTATTTGTGCACGTCTGTGTTTGAGTGTGTGTTTGAGTGATGATACACACATGTTTGTGTGTGTGTGTGTGTGTGCGTGAATGCGTTTTGGAAGAAAGGGTACTTAGACAGATGAGACTTGTTAGTGTGTGAGTAATATGCAGGAGTCGGCTGACCCTGATGCATTGATTCGTGCCACATCTCGCCCAGATCCTGCTACCCGAAATGGCCTCCCTCCGGCTCGTGGTCCACGAGGAGAACGGTAAATTCCTGGGACACAGGATCCTCCCTCTGGATGCCATTCAGTCAGGTGAGTGAAAGGAAGGCATCCCAACACTTTACATGATCCAACTCACAGCTCACTCACCGGTGCATACGCTCCCCCAGTTTGTACTGGTGCTGTAGCCCTTGTATGGCTCTCCTAACCCAGCACTCACACCTGTCTTCTGTCGACAGCCACATCATATAAAGTCGTAGCCACGATAAAGGTGTATGAGTTCTTTACGTCTGACCTCCAGGCTTCCAGCACATCGCCCTCCGCAGCGAGGGTAACATGGTGCTGACGCTGCCCGCCCTCTTTGTGTACATCGAGATCAAGGACTACATCCCGGCCGCCTTCGCAGGTGCCCCGCCCGTCTGCTCTGTGTCCCCGCGAGGCGCGCGCCCGCTCTTAGAACCGTTCTAAATGGAATCCCAGGAAAGGGGAGGCGGCCACTGATGCTGATGCTGGAGACGAGAGGATGTGTTTATGGCCCTAATCACGTAGAGATGCTGGTGTATCTGAATATGATTGATCAGCACACACTCAAACACACACACACACACACACATACGGACGCACACAAACACCACACACACACACACACACACAAACATACAGAATGGCAAACAGAATACATCTCTCACTCAACAATTAAGATAATAAAATATCAACTTTATATTTTGATTCAGGAATGAAGAATTGCATTTTTGCGAAGCCATCCTTTGTAAATTTGATGAAACTTATCCTTTATAATCCTCCACTCACAAAAGTGTCATTCATATATTATCATCTCTTATAGGGCTGCTCGATTAGGGGAAAAAACATAATCAAGATTATTTTGGTCAATATTGATATCACGACTACTCAAATGATTATTTTTGAGTTTGAAAACATGATGCATATATTCAGTATTTTCCTCCGAAGAATCACTTTGTTACTAAGAACTTTGAAATTTCCCCTTAAAAAAATACACAAAATGTTTAAATAGAGAATGTTCAAATCAAAATTAATGTAGAAATATGTATCCAGCTGTTCTGCAATTTCTATCAAATATTTAGTGCATAAAATAAATATACTTGCGTTTCAACTCGATTACATTAGTTTACATCAGTGCAATCCAATATTGATTGCACTGCCCCACTCTGTTATATAATATATATAATATATATATATATATATATATATATATATATATATATATATATATATATATGAATACAGTGCTGCTGCGTTACGCTATCGCTTTCTTCTCTCACCTCAGATTTCACGGATGCCTTGTTCAACCCAACAAAGGGCACAGAGAAGACCACCACCAAACCACAGGAGGTAAAATGAAGGCCGTACTTGAGACAACTAATCGCCGTATCCACTGGCAACCGGTGGAGTGACATACACAACCTGTCCTCCGGTCTTCCATAAAACCATAACAGCAGTAATTGTCTTCCTGGAAGGCGATTATGTTGGTAAGAATGTGTTGTCCTGTGCTCCATCTCCCCTGAACAGTCCTCCTCCTCCTACGTCAGCCCCTACGAGATGCCCGCCGTTGCCGCCGTGGCGTCGGCCACTCCCGCTCCTGATACAGGTAATGGCGCTCGCGGTTAGCGACAGAGTATATAGGTTAGTATTCACAAATTGTATCTGTTAAAGAACATGGATGGTAGGTGATTCAAATGAAGACGCGGTAAATGGGTTCGTTTTGTTTGGGTCGCACTGGTGAAAGCACAGATTGGCCTGTACAGTATGAGAGATGTTCATGAAGTGTGGATGTTCTCCAGCTAAAACTCCAGAGACCAAGACAGACGCCGTGGAACCGCCAGCGGCTGAGGCAGAGGCCACAAAGGCGGCAGAAGGAGAACCCAAAGCTGAGGAAGAACCAAAGACTGAGGAGGCTCCCAAGGCCGAAGAAGAACCCAAAGTTGAGGAGGCTCCAAAACCTGAAGAAGAACCCAAGGCTGAAGAAGAACCCAAAGTTGAGGAGGCTCCAAAGGCTGAGGAAGAACCCAAAGCTGAAGAAGAACCCAAAGCTGAAGAAGAACCCAAAGCTGAGGAAGAACCCAAGGCTGCAGAAGAACCCAAGGCTGCAGAAGAACCCAAGGCTGCAGAGGAGGCGGAGGTCATCCCAGAGGCCGCCTTAGAACCAGCACCCGGCACCGAACCTGAGCCCGCCCCTGAGGGGCCGGTCAGCGAGCCGGACCCCGGGGTGGAGGAGACTCCAGCCGCTGTGGTTCCCGTCGCGGTCGACTCTACTCCTCCTCCGTCCGCTGGAGGTAACCCTCAGTTTAAATAGATACTTGTCCCTGAAGGTAAGGTTGAAATTGATCACGTTAAAGTGATCATATGTGTCTCCGAACACAAATGCTTGTGGTTCTCTATATCTATATCTATAGCTATATCTGTCTCATGGTGTCTCCCCTGGCCTTTGTTCTTTCACCGACAGACCCCATCACGGTGAGTGTTGAAGAGCTCCTCCAGCACAAGAACTACATCAAGGTCACCAAGCGGCAGGAGAAGGAGATAAAGGAGCTGGAGAAGAAGCTTCAGAAGAAACAGGAGGACCTGATACAGAAAAGCACCGACAGCTTCAAGGCCTACAAGAAGAAGGGCTCCCTCAAGAAAAAGGAGTAAGGACCTGTGTTTTTCTCCTTTCTGTTCCAGTGAGTCAATGTTGAAAGATTGAAGGAACACAAGCGCATTCAAAGCAATCACAAAGGCCTGTGAATAAAGATGACTCATCATGGTACAAGTCACTCCAGCGCCGCTCAAACATTAACCCCTTTCTCTTTTCTGATTCTATAGGCTGTAATAATTGTGTTCCTTCTTCTAACATATCCCGTTACCGGGAACTGGTTCAGGCCTTGACCGGCGCCGCTGACGCTCCGATGTGTTGTGCAGGGGGGAGGGGGAGTCGACCCAGGCTAAGGAGCAGAAGGAGAAACTCCAAGGGGATCTGAACACGCTGTTGGAAGATCAGTGCAACCAGATGAAGAAGAAGAAAGACACTCACGCCACTGAGGTAACGTCCATGAGTTCACTGCATTCAAATGGAATGGTTACATTGGAGAAATCGTACGAAAAAGGTTACTGTAACTATTGATTTCCAAGGGTATTTCATCGTTATGACATTGAGGTTTTGCGTTAGCTTCAACCTTCACCTAACAGCTATATGTTAATTATGACCGGCGTGTTATCCCACTTCTTAAAACGGTAGGATAGCACTAAACACTTACAGCTACGCAATCCTATTCCGTTTTTTGCCTCTTTATTTAAAAGTAAAGCAATACCATCTTGTTGTTAAAATGCAGAAGGAGCCTGAATTCATTGTGTTCGATGCACCTACTTCCACCACTTGGCCCACCCCTTTTTGCACCCATTGGCCATTTTTCATGGCTTTATTGATCCGACCCCCACCCGCCAAACCGAGGCCTTCTCTCCGTCGGATCAGGGTGCACCCACAGTTCTCTCCATCTCCTCTCTCAGCGCACGGCCTCAGCCTCACGGGCGAGCTGCCAGGCCCGCCACCGGCTCTATCGATTACCCATCAGCCCCGGGGGCTCAGGGGTGCTCTCTGAATCAAGCACTGACTCTGCATGAGATTGAGAGGTCAATCAAGTCGTCTTCCAGCGGCCGTACACCTCACTGGACGGACTGCACTTTTCATTCAGATCAGTCCGACACGGAGGTTCATCGTTGTTGCGGTTTATTAGAGTCAAACACACGGATCAGGGCCAGGATTGTTTGAAGTATGGGGAGCGTATGAGGCTTTGGTTAAACCCCTCTCCTCCCTAGTCTATCAAAAAGCCAAAACTAAGCTCTTTTGGATGCTTTGAAGACAAGGCAGGGTTTGCAAGGTTCCTAAATTGAACCACCGGGATTATCACATGCGTACAAATGTTTGCTGCAACTCAGTGCCATTTGTATCTCTGACTGCTCCTGCTCCTGGGCTAGGAAATGCTTTCTTCACAACGATTGGTATGCGGCCGCATTATTTTGGTTTCTCTCCAAACATCCATTCTTGGTCGGGTTGTTAAAGGTGCCATGGCATGAAAATCTCACTTTATGATATTTTCTAACATAAATATGAGTTCCCCTAGCCTGCCTATGGTCCCCGAGTGGCTAAAACTTGCGTTCGGTGTAAAACGAGCACTAGGTGTTCTACTCGCCTTTGAAAAAAACGGAGGCTCAAGCGCGCTGATTTGGAATGTGGTATCATATGTCGTCACATATCATCTAAGCTCCTCCCCTTACTCTGCCTGGCCCGCCCAGAGAACTTGGCCCGCCATGAGACACGACCGTGCGAGCGCCACATGTGTGTGTGTGTGTGAATACACACACTGTAACGCAAGTGTTTCTTGTCAGTTCTTTGACGTCTCTTGTATTTCCTCAACGAGACTGTAGTGGGGGTTATCTCAGCCATGGTTGAGAATGAATTGGGGGAAAGGAACTTTGGCTTTGACTCCCTCAAGAACATGAACCACGACATGGAGGAGAAAGGGATTGTTGGCCGCGAATGTCTCCCGCTTGAGCCCCGCTTCGCGCTGCCGAGGGACCGCTGCCGAGGGACCACCGCCTCGGCGCTGCAGGAGGCGGAGGTGCCTAAGCGCTGCCCGGCAACAATCCCTTTCTCCTCCATGTCACGGTTCAGTCTACTTCAGATTGATGTGGACGTGGAAGAACCAGGAACGTCGGAGAACCCAACGCGGTCGTTCGAGATTCATAATTTCGGCTCACACAGCTTTGGCCGTGATAATATATATTATATGATATAGATATCTATGTATATGATATTATTTAGATATAGAGCTCCAGGACTCCCGTGTGTTCTAGAATATTTACAGAACATGGCTAAAGGCTGTGTGCGCCTCGCCATTGCGATACATCCACTGTAAACAGAGCGCATGGTACCGTGGCTGCAAGCTGCTCAGGGCCACACCCCCACCCTCCTCCTTGACCCGCCTCGCTCCTCCTCATTTGCATTATAGCTACAGACACCAGAACAGCGCATTTGGGGGAAGCTCAATGTGCGACAGGCTCGGAGTGGCTGTAACTCTGCACCACGGCTGAATTTCGGGAACGTCTTTGAATAACGTGTTAGTGGCCCACTAATACCTATATTAAAGCATCCATAAAATAGCATGTCATGGCACCTTTAAGTGCTTTTTTCTGCCACAGGGTCAAATATATATATATTTTTCTTTCTCAATGTCACCCTTTTTTCCTGTTTATCTTTGGGTCATTATGTCACCTATAGAAACTACAAGCTTTCCTGGGGGGGGGGGGGGGCTGGGTTTGCATAACATACAACCCCAGTTTCCTGGGTAGTGATGCAATACGATTCATCAGGGGGACAGCCACTATTGATCCGAGTCTTACGTCAACACACAGGATGTGGTTATGTCATTGGGTATTTTTTGTCGTTGTTGTTGTCAAGTGTTGGGCCTTCCTGTCTGCCTGTACCGACGTCCGTCTGTTTCTTGTTGGGCAGAAACTGGCCAAGCTGCTGGAGTTGGCCACAGAGAAACACACCAGTGAAATGAAGACACTTGAAAGGTCTGAACGCGCACACACACAGACACACGTACACACACACACACACACACACGGGCGGCATGTAGCAGGAGGTAGAGCGTGTCCCTGAGCATGATACCTCACCCTCACCGCCCCAGCTGGCTGTCGCCTTGCGTGTACCACACCGCCGTCGGTGTGTGAATGTGTTCATGAGTAGGTGAACGTTAGGCAATATTGTCAAGCGCTTTGAGTGGCCAGTGGTTAGAAAAGCAATGTATAAATGGAATCAATTTAACATTTACACGCACACACACTCCATGAATTGTGTTTAGGAGACACTGCCACAATGCCTGTGTGACCCTGTGTTTGAGACAGGAGGACGCAGAGGGGGCAGTAGCTCAGGAGGTAGAGCAGGTTGACTTGTAACAAGAGGGTTGCTAGTTTGATCACCGGCTCTGTGTCCCTGGGTAAGACTCCCATCTACAACTGCTCCAGATGAGCAGGTTGTTTAGCATCACATGGTTGACACCACTGTGTGTGTGAGTGGGTGTGTATAGAATGTTTGTAAGTCGCTTTAGATAAAATCCACTAAATGTAAATGGGATTGTAGACAACAAGCAAGTAGAATGGGAATTAGATCCTTGATGTCTGTCTCATTCTGAAACCAAAGCACCAATTTTGGTTCCTCAGTGGAACAAACTGTTTTTCTTTCATTTAAAAAGGTATTTGGCCATGTACTTTGAGCATTTAGTGCAGGGTGTTTGAGGTGAACTGTTTGTGGTATTTGGAAGGGGGAAAAAAAAGCATGCTACTCTTGGCCTGTCCTTGGCTGCTCTATTGTAATCCTTCAGTCTGCTTCCACTGTGCTTCACCTCCACAAACCCACCTGTGCAAACACAGTTTGCACAGGTGATGAGGAGCTGTCTGAGGATGTCTGTATTTATAATGATTGTGTGTTTTTGTGTATGTGTGTGTGTGTTTGTGTGTGTGCATGCGTGCATGTGTGTGCGTGTGCCTGCCCCATCGCAACAAGCAGATGGTTATCTCAGGACAGCCATTAGCAAACAGGTGTTCAAACAGCAGTAGGGAGATGAAGACACCTTCCTGTCAGCACCTACACTTTAACATGGGGCTTAACCTTCCATAAAACCCATTGTCGCGAGGTGGAGACGATCAACGCCCCATTTTCTACCTACGGCTCCATTTTTTGACCTTTTTCCATCTTTTTATGTTTCTTTTTGTTCTTAGTGAAAACAAAGACAGCAAGAAGAAGGGAATGTCCAAACGTGCGTCCGATAAAAAGTGAGTCACAATAAGAGTACGCAGGTTCCCATCCCGTTGAAAGGCTTGACACACACAGGACGGCTCACAGCACACACAGTAGTAGTAGTAGCAGTGCACATGGGAGCTGTGTGTGGGTTCGGAGACTTGTGTTGTTGCCAGATTCATATTTCTGCTGCTGTCCTCAGGCTGAAAAAGGCTGCGAGCGTGGAGATGTTGGACGAACCAGCCCAGACCGATGGAGCTGTAAGTATTTGAACAGGATTGATCTCAAAATGGTTCATGTTACTTTGAATACCTTGTGTATTGGGAATATGACTTTTTCGTAGGTAGGCAAATGCATGACTTAATGTATTTCCATATAACTTAGTGTATAGTCCATATAACTCCTGTATGTACGGGACTACAATACTAAATAATAACGACTGTATTGCATAAGCAATAACTAAAATAATCCTCACCGCAGGACTGCTGTGGCGGGGCGCAAATATTTAAAATACTCTCCTTCACTGACTCAGGGCTCAGATTGTTGTGTTTGAAGCAGTAACCATGGTTACACTTTTGCCGTGAAAAACTTGATCCGTTGATCCCAGCAGAAATGCGAGCCGACTCAAAGCTTGAGTCAAGCAATATGAACAAAACCTGATCTTCAGTGGGTTCATGTGTACCTTAAGTACCTTAATGCACATGCAAGCGTGAACTCTCCTGAGCCATTTTGCTGACAAGAATATACAGGCAAAAACGCTAGCACACAAACTGACATTCACACAAACACATACCCCTTGAAACATCCAAGCACTATATTATGTACTCTCCTGAGATGACATTGAAGGCACAGAGGTAGAAAACCTTTCTGAATTTGGCATCGGGGGGCCAAAGTGGGGGTGAGTCAGTAGAGAGCTCTGCTGTTGTGTTAGAGCTGACTCACAACCATGTTGTCGAAGAGAATGGTTTGGCCTCAGGAAGCCTGTGATAGTGAGGACTACCCATAAGCACCGTGGCCAACCAAGCACAAACACGTGCACATATACACATGCACACACTCCCAATTACAAACACACACGCTGACATACATATGCACACACAAACACGCACACAAGCATGCACACACACACACACACACTCACACATTCATGCATACATCATAGACACACACACACACACACACACACACACACACACACACACACACACATACATCACACACGCACACACACACACACACACACACACACACACACACACACACACACACACACACACACACACACACACACACACACACACACACACACACACACAAACCTAATCACATTTGCGCACACACACACCTCAATGACCATATGTATCAAATTGTAATCCCTAATCATTACTTTCCAATTAAACCCTCAAACTATTGGTCACGCAGTCCAAACACTCGTTTAATTGCCGTAGCCTTGTTACTCAGTAGCGGGGCGGATGGAGAGGTAATTGAATCGGACAAATGCAAACTGTTGACCCAGACATATAGATCCACTCTCTCAGGTTGCATCCCCCGAGTCCATTTGTCTACAGGCATTCTCTCTCTCTCTCTCTCTTTCTCTCTCTCTCTCTCTCTCTCTCTCTCTCTCTCTCTCTCTCTCTCTCTCTCTCTCTCTATCTCTCTCTTTCTCTCTCTCTCTCTCTCTCTCTCTCTCTCTCTCTCTCTCTCTCTCTCTCTCTCTCTCTCTCTCTCTCTCTCTCTCTCTCTCTCTCTCTCTCTCTCTCTCTCTCTCTCTCACACATATACAAATGCATACACACACACATACACACACACATTCACAGAAGCACATACCCTTTTAACCATCCAAGCACAGTACACACACACACTGCCTACCCACAGGGCTCCCCTTACATGCAGCCCATTTGTCAACCAGTATTGACCGTGTGGTGAGTGTGTTTGTCGTTGATGTTGTTACAGGACAACAGCCTACAACAGGAGGCTCTGACCAAGAAACAGGCTGCCACCCTGGAGGAGATCAAGGCCCTGGCCAACCAGGTACACACACATTACACTTAACATACACACACACATACACACACACACACACACACACACACACACACACACACACACACACACACACACACACACACACACACACACACACACACACACACACACACACACACACACACACACACACACACTTCATTACCATCTACTGTGTGAGACACGTCAACTTTGACATCTCTGTCAGATGGGAAAATTATCTACCTGAATTATGATTCACTTAGACATCATAATTGCGTTCTAGTCACGCTTCTTGTGAACGGAGTCATACTTCAGAGACGATCAGATGTTCGGTTAGCGTCATGATGTTCCCTCCCGTGAACTTTCACTGGGGAGCAAATCCAAAGTATATCTACTAGTAGTACATTGATGGATAGAGTGGTGCGAATATGAATGTGTGTGAATTTATTTACGTATTCTCTTTTCTTCATGCATTTGTATCGCCTTTTCATGCCTAACATAATGGACAGTGGGTTGAGGAAGGGAGGGAATTACATGCAGCATAATGATCGA
>NC_044052.1:9758389-9768389 GCF_902167405.1 Gadus morhua
CTTCTCACACAACACACAGATGAAGTGGCAGCTTCAGAGTGTGAAGGCACTCAGGCCCTGAGTCACCCGTGCTGATTATCTCCCGTGAGGAGGAGCCGGATCCGACAGTTCTGTCCCCGACCAGCTGGCCCCGCGTCACCCGGCAACACGCCGTTGTCGCGGGCTCCCTCTTCTCCGAGAGCTGTCCAATCAAAGCATGACATGAACAGACCGGCCAGGTGGATGAAGTGAACAACGCTCCTGGGACTAGGAGCGCATTGGAACATGCAGGAGGTGAATCACCCCGCTATGGATTACGTTAGGCAGGAGAAGCCGCTCTTGAATGAGCCTAAGCTGAGGTGCGGCCTCGCAATGCAGGCTGGACCTGCTGAGGGTCGGTTGAGTACGGGGGGATTATGTGTGTGTAAAACTGTTGAAGATGATGGATTGGCGCTCTAGTCCTCCTGGGTCGGCCATGCTTTATGGTCTATAAGAAGCGCCGATAACCACATGGGAGGCTGGCCACGGAAATAGAAGAGCAGAGAAGTGAATGAGCCGAGAAACAGTGAATGCATTTGTTTCCTTCCACTAAATTAGCGGCAGTCTTTATGAAGAGATGCCCTTGGGAAACAATCAACACAAGCCAGTTGAATGTTTTAATTAATGTATTTATTCAAGGCGTTAATTAAATCAATAATAATGAAAGAATACGTGTGTGTGTGTATAAAGAAGACCCAACTCGCATTGCTCCGTGCAGCACCGTTGGAGAGCTGGGGCAAGTGTTGAGCTGAATCCTAGCTGTCAACCTTGAGTGGTGAAAGACAACGCGTGTAGCAGGTGGCATATTTCAACACTTCCCCTCTTTCAAGCCTCTCCACCACTTTATCTCTTCATGTTTCCTGACACAAGGCTTTGGAACAGTCCAAACTGTGATTTGGACATGTGACTAAGACATGTAGACTAAGTAAGAAGCACACATATTACCGTGTCAAAGCTTATACACACAATATAACTTGTAACAACAAAGCCCCTGTTGCTCTGACTGTAAGTCATTTAGCAGGTGCTTTTATCCAAAGGGATCTATTTACAGATGTTTATTTCTTAGAAACAGCAGCTATAGGGATAAGGCACCTTGCTCGACGAAGCCTACAAGTGTATTAGCAACATCAATTCACAGCAGTAGCTCAGGAGGTAGAGAGGTTTGGCTGGTAACCGCAAGGTTGCTAGTTAGATCACTGGCTCCTCCTAGCTCTTCCTAGAGTGTCGAGGTGTCCCTGAGCAAGGCACCTAACCCTAAACTGCTCCCGACGAGCTGGCTGTCGCCTTGCATGGCTGACACTGCCGTTGGTGTGAGAGTGTGTGTATGAATGGGTAAAAGTTAGGCAATGTTGTATGTAGAGCGATGCAAATGAGGTCCATTTACCATATAACATCAGGGTTTCAACCCAAATCTCTCGGATGGATGTCCAACACCCTGGGCCCTTCTTATTTATCGATGACAGCCCCCAGCGGGGTCTGAGATACGGGCCGCATTCCCCCAAAAAAACAAACAAAAGACCCTTAAAGAAGACATATTATGGCGTTTTCACAACAAGTAAACATAGTATTTGAGTTCCAGAAAATATGTTTTTGAAGCTGTTTGCTGGATATAGCTTCAAGGAAAAAAAATCTTGCCTCCCGCTATTCCCCTCAGTTTCAGTCCCTTCAGAATGCGCTGTTTCTGGTGTCTGTAGCTTTAATGCAAATGAGCTGCTGCAAATTGACCAATGAGCTGTCAGACTGAACCACAGCATGGAGGAGAGGGGATTGTTGCCTTTTGCGGACTCCTGGAGCTCTATATCTATATAATATAATATAATATAATAATAATAATACTCCTCAAAAAATCGTCCACAAAAACAATCGTACCTATGCTCTGATTAGAGGGGAGTGGGGAAGTGGGAGGTAATATTCAACTGTGCCCCCCTCCTACGTAGGAGGGGGCGCCGAAACGGACTCGCTCGTTTGGTTATTGTAGGCGGGCTACTTTCAGAAATGCATGTCTCACTCCAAAAATCATATACAGACATTTTTCAAAGTTTGTATGCGTGTTGGAGCACAGAGATCCAAAACAACACCCCAAATCCCAGGAAAAGTGTTGTTTTCATAATATATCCCCTTTAACACTCAGTACCCTTCGAGACGATGCGACCGGAATGGTTGATGGCTGGCTGACATGGCGAGGATCTGAGCATGTGCACCAAGAGAATTTATCTTCTTTATTTATTTATCTTGGATCCTGAAGGCCACTGGCAAAATGGAAAGAGGCAAGGTTGCATTTAAGCACACAATGAATGTTGGGATTCACAAAAATAGTATTTTTCCATCTCCTCCATTCCCGTTGATGTTTTAGAGTTCAGTTCAACGCATCACGGTGCATGTAGACATTAAACGCTTGACATATAGTCCACTTTATATTTAGTCCTCACTTACATGTCACATTTTCTTTAATTCTGTCTCAGTGACTTCCATAAACAAGCGCATTTGTGGCCGTTGATGGACAACCAAGACCGTTTTTTCAGATGATGTGATAAGAATAAGCGGGCACGTCTCAATATCTCAAACCCAACCCAATTGAAGTGTCTAAATCCATATGTCATCCTAACAATAATCAGATACGTTGTTGTACGCATCCCCCTAATCATTTCAAATGCAATGCACACAAATACATAACCTTGAATATTACGTAAAGGTCTCCATTGTTTAATGGGAATGAGTCATGACCAGAGGGCCATTGTGTACGCCAGAGACAAATCATATTCAACATGCTTGATAACAGCCGCGACCGTGGACAGCTAATGCTATGCTAATCTGTAGGCGCAAACCTCATACAGCGCTGTACGTTTATCTTTGTAATAGCCTTTTAACACAAGCTATTGTTTGGTACATTACGTTGTGCAATGGTCTTGGGGTTGCCATAACAGTATGACGTAAAGCTCCTATCAGTCATTTTAGGTCAGTTTCATGAATGTATACCAGGGCACTGGAATAAAAAACATGTGATGCCACTATGGGGGACCACTGATGCAATCCATTATGGTGTACTGTGCCATGCCCAGTCCTTGTTAAATAGATGAATAATCTCAACCGAACTAAACTAACTCAACAGTGACTGGTGCCAGGGAACATGAAACAGGCCCTATAATAGTATTTGTAGTTGTGCCTTTGAGCCACCCACCAATGTGAAAGGGTCTATTGAACTGCGGGTGAACCTAAGAATGACTTTCACAAGTTCGGAGAACAAAGCTGAAGGGCGTCGTGGTCGTCAACTTCCACGAAAACCGTGAGAGCTGAGAGCTGCCTTCCCTTTTTTATATTTCCTTAAAGGCTATGGATGGTTTATCGCTTCCTCCTCTGAGCCAGCCAATGGTCGCCATTTATCATAGTGTTACTCTGTGTGTGTGTGTGTGTGTGTGTGTGTGTGATTGTGTTTGTGTGTGTGTGTGTGAGTGACTGTTTTTGAGCACGTGTGTGTGTGTACGCGTGTGTGCCATAACTCCAGGTGTGGCTTGTCGTTGCCCATCTCCACAAGACGGTGGCCATTCCACAAATACATTTGTTATCCAATTGTCCAATTTATTAAGCTGTCAGTGGCAAGCGTACCTGCAAGGCCGCAAATAGGTGCTGCCAGCTGGGAGATGGAGAGGGCTCTCACAGGTCCTCTATCTCCTTCGCATCAGAAATGCCCCCCCCCCCCCCCCCCCCCCTACCCACCCCTCCTCCTCCCACCCCTCCTCCTCCCACACCTGCCTTCCGGTTCCGATGAATTTAAGAATGGGCTTGCAGGTGGCACATAAAAAGCAAAACAAGCCATAGCTTGGTTCGAGTTATTTTAACATCACTGATTCCTGGTGTTTCTAGTGACGTCCAATCACACGGCTGGGACACGTCACCCCATAATAACCACTGGTTTGCTGTTGGTTTAACCACATAATTCAGTTTCTGTGGCTACCCCCGCGATTGCAAACTCTCCCATCGTATGTGGATCTGCAACCGCCAACCCCCGTGCCATTGACAGGACAGTCACGACGCGAGCGGGAGGCGTCCCATCAGAAGTAATTCGGGGTTGTCCAAAATGGCGTTGGCCAAAGTACTGATATTACCACTGTTTTAATGTGCGGCCTGGGGTTCACCATCTGGTCGCCGTTGGCCCGAGCCCGCAGCTAATTGGTTGGACCGGCGTCCACCGAGGCACTGAGAGGGTCGCCTCCTCTCAAACAGTTAGATATTAACACCCTGTTGATTGGCGGCCCCCACGGTGCTGTCTGCGTATTCATTTAAACACTGTAACCGGCTGTAATCATCCCCCATCTCCTCCCTGTTGCTTCACTCTCGCTTCACTGGCTGCAATATAATCTCTATCCTCAGTCTCTGAAATAACAAAGATAGCCGAAATAGGGCAATTTAAGTGATTTTTGACACACTTCCCATCACCCTTATTGATGTTGTATTGAGTCTTTTTTTTTCCTTTGACCATTTTTCAAGATAACTCAAACGTGAAGCCTTTGGACGTTGGCTGTGTGACACTTGTCTGTTGGTCTCTGTCGGTCCAGGAGGATTGACGCTGGACAGGGACAGACAGCTGCCGCCTGCATCTCTGCATGGCAGGTGTGTGTGACCGCCGTTGGCCCGGATGACATGTCCTCGTAGCTGCTACAAGGACACGTCATCCGGGCCAATCATCAAGGGCGTTAGAAAGGAATCCACCGACAGGTGCCTGGATTAAATGCAAAAGTGAAGCAAAAGCCAAGAATAATCAGCATTAATGTGCAATTGTATTGGATCAGTCCATGTTGTTATCAAAGGACCTCTTTTAATGTTGTTTTGGTTCAGTCCATGTTGTTACCAGAGGACCTCTTGTGAATGTGCATTTTGTGTTGATGTGGAGACGCTTGCGCACCAACGGAGATGTCGCCGGTCGAAATCGGCTTTCCAAGAAAAGTGTGAAATGTTCTGGGAAAATGGCATCGCAGCAGAGGAAGTCCAGATGCGGACGGTCATTAGGTTAGAGAGCCCTTCATGGCTTCCCGGGCTGTGTGTACCCTTATCAGTAAGTAAGATCGGTCTGAAGAGCAAGAATTAACAAAAAAATAAGCTACATCCTATTTTCCGTTGTGGGTGCGTGGGTAAAGCAAAGACACAGGGCAATCCCACATGTGCTCCAATTAGACGGTCATGATGGGG
This sequence comes from Gadus morhua, assembly GCF_902167405.1. NCBI lineage: Eukaryota > Metazoa > Chordata > Actinopteri > Gadiformes > Gadidae > Gadus > Gadus morhua. Next base: position 9,763,592 of record NC_044052.1, read on the forward strand.
GCATGTTGACGTGTTGAAAGGCATTCACACTTTCCTGTTGAAATCAGTCCCAGATGAACTCCTGCTCCTAACTTCTGCTCTTAAAATAAATTAGGACCAGGTGTGGCAAACTAATTGCCGCCCCCGAGGGAGTGTCGTGATTCATTTATTTTCTTTCTGTTTTTTTGTTGTGTTGCCGCGATGGGGGCGTGGCAGTGGCAGCGCCTTAACCTCACACAGACCTTAATTTCTAATCAGGCATTCTGAGACGGCGGTGTTGGACGCTGAATGGGTGATCAGGTATTTACCCCAGCCCTCCTGCTCTGTGGCATGCAGCTGGCCCATTAGCAGCTCCTTAGCGCGCCCGGCCCCATTCACAATCACTAGGGGCTGCTTGTGTTTGATTTGTAGTCTGTGTGATTCTTTGCATGCAGTAAATGGAGGGAGGGGCGGTGGCGGGTCATCTTTGGTCGTTGTGATATCTTTCCAATTCTTGTTGGCGTAATTGCCCTGAACGCCATCTTAGAAAAAACTTGATATTACATTTCCGAGTACATTTTCTGAAGAAGAACAATAAAAGGAAGCACATGTGTTAGAGGAAGCACAGCAAATCAGTTATTATTATACGTCTCTAAAAATAGCTGATAGAAAAATGGAAATACATACCGGCCTCAGGATGTATATTGGACAATCAGTTTCCTAAGTTCACTGAAAGGCAATGCGCAATATGTCTGCACAAACAGAGATTACCATCATAGCCTCAAAGTGTTGGCACAAACACAATAACTCCAGTATAGCCCCTGGACACCCTGCGAAGGGTTCTGTAAAAGCTGGTTCAATCTATTTCTGGATGAACAAGGCCCTGAAATAGCCGACGCAAGCTGAAAACGCTAAAAGGCCCTCCTCATCCTCCTGGTGGGAACAGACGACAAAGCCCAATCATCGGACAAAAACGGTCCCTGAGAAACCCAAGAATAGCCGAAGTGAAAGAAAAATATATCTCAGGGATAAAAATGAGTTTAGATGTTCTTATCTCGGTGACATTTGACTAGGATAGCTCTTTTATATTCAACGAAAAAACATATACGAGGGAGTTCAGTTAGTCCAATCGAACCCGCACCCTCGATTTAAGCTTAATTATCTCTCGCAGAAATCTAGTGAATCTCATGAATGTGAGATGAGGGTATGATGGAGGCGGGGCGGTTGCGTCACCTCCGCAGCCTCTTTGGTATGGAAAGCATGTTTTGTGCTAATTAGTGGAGGAGTTTAGCTTCGTTATTACCATGGGCAGAGAAAAAAACAATGTCATCATTAAGACTGAAGCCTAGCAAAATCAAAATATTCGCTAACATAATCATCAAAACACCATATCTAGATGGGTACATTAAGGTGTTTTATCAAACGAATTGGTCTTTTGTCTTGACTTGGCACGTTTTTTCCCAATAGCTACAGTTTAAGTACAAGGGGAAACTCACAGCACTTGGAGGTTGAGGTTACCCTTGGGGGGAAAACATCAGCAATTTCAATTGTGGCGTGAGTTTGAGAAATGAGGAATCTATCTCTGCAGGCCACGATACATCTGTGGTGCAGATGTATCCTTTTCCTGAGGAGAGCCATCCATGAAGCTTACACGTGATCAAACCCCTAGGAGGTTACAACTGCAATACCCATGAGTTCAATTGAATCTATAACAAAGTTGCATGCAGCTCTCTCTCACCAGGCTGCATGGCAACTCTTTCTTCCCTTCCTCTCCCATCTTTCCTCTCTCTCTCTCTCTCTCTCTCTCTCTCTCTCTCTCTCTCTCTCTCTCTCTCTCTCTCTCTCTCTCTCTCTCTTAAATAAGTTAATATATGAACTCAACAATATTAACTTGATGAATTCAATTGATATTAGATTTAAAAGAAAAGATACAAACAATGATGTCATAAAGAGCATATTAAACAAAACAAGGAACGACAACATGATAACCTTGGTGCTGGTTTTGTTTTGATTTTATAATGATTTTACACTTGAGATAAGTATAATGACCTTCTACAGATTTTTAAATAACCAATAATAACCTTTCTACCCGAATGGCTACTATTTTAATCCTTATTAAACCTTGAAAATTGAATGATAATAACAGAAATAATAACATCATACTAGCAAAACACATGCATGTTTGATTATTCTGGAATGAATGAATGAATTACTGGTAACATGGCCAAAACATTTGCAGAGTGAATGAGACCCAAATAAGAGAGACAGAGAGAAAGAGAAATGTTAATTTTCTCTCTCTTTTGTTACGCCTCTAATACGGTTGGACTTCAAAGCTACACGCAGTGGCTCTTTAAACCTTTACTCCGCCAGGCATGCCCATTGCCCAAATAGTCCCGAACACGGCTCAAATAATCACTTCTTCAATGAACGGAGAGGTGCTGTATTTTTTTTTATCATCCTAGACAAATAGAAATATGTTGTTTTTTTCCAAAAAATCTTAAAAAACTGCTCATAAGTGAGCCGGTGTTAGCAGTTCTAACCTCTGAGACACATGGCGTTCTCCTTGACTGATTTTTCAGTTCAACTAGCATATATTTCTCTCCAGGCACCGAGTGCTTGGGCTGAATGGATGCTGTCGCTGCATAATGGTCCTCGGATGACTGTTTCCTAGGTAACGTGGGGAGGGCATGTGGAGAGGGGAGGTATAAAACACAGGCGGCTTCTCGCCACACACTCACTCCGAGGTAAACCCACTTGCTGCCATCAGAGACACTCTCTCTCTCTCTGCCTCTTCTTCCACCACCACGCTCTCTCGCTCTCGCTCTCTCTCTCTCTCTCTCTCTCTCTCTCTCTCTCTCTCTCTCTCACTCTATCGCGCGCTCTCGCGCTCTCTATCCCGGCGGACTCAGACTCATCGCCCCCCCCCCCCCAGTCCGCTCCGGCCGTTCCCTCTGAGAGTAGCGGCATGATGCGACCCAAAGACCTGCGGCAGGGCTCCGGCACCAAGACCTTCCTGGACGCCATGCACGGCGGCAAGGTGCACCTGGCGCGCTTCATCCTGGACGCGCTGGACGGACGCATCATCAACTCCAAGACGGAGAGCGGCCGGACCCCGCTCATGTTCGCCGTGCGGCTGCCGGAGCCCGGGGCCCGCGCCAAGTTCGCCCGGCTGCTGCTGGAGAAGGGCGCCGAGGTCAACCTCCAGGACGAGGACGGCCGCACCGGGCTGAGCCACGCCTGCGAGCTGGGCCACCTGGAGGCCGTGAAGCTGCTGGTGCAGTTCAACGCCGACCCCGACGTGGCGGACGCCTGGGGCAACAACGCCCTGATGTACGCCGCCTTCTCGGGCCACGCCGCCGTGCTGGAGTTCCTGGTGCGGGCCTTCAAGAGGCTGGGCTTCAAGCTGGACCGCACCAACTGCGCCGGCCACTCGGCCCTGCAGGTGGCCGGCTTCTTCGGCCACAACCAGTGCGTCCAGATCCTCAGCTTCCCCTGCAGGAGCCGGGCCGCCGGGGCCGAGGACCCCGCCGCCGACACCGGGTGTTCCTCCGTGTCGCCCGGGGAGGGACACCCGCCCAGCCGGCTCCCCCGCCACATCCTGGAGCGCTTCTCCAAGCAGCTCGGCAACACTGAGCAGCAGCGTCAGCTCCCGGGGGTGTTCCACCGACAGCTGAGGGCGGCGGACGCCATGGGCCTGTGGAACCGCTTCAGCTGCCCCGCCGGCCAGCCGCCGGAGGACAGCCACCAGCGCCTCCAGCACCCCGCTCCCCCTCACCCAGATAACAGCGTGCTGTCAACCGCCAAGCAGCTCCACAACTGCCAGCTGAGAGACCTGAGAGGCGCAACAACAGTGAACTCCGCGCCAACTCCGAGCCAGACGGATGTCAAACGCGGCCCCCTGCGAGGGACCCTGGAGGCCTTCCCCCTCTGGGGCAAGGCAAAGTCGTTTAACTCGGACCTCCTGAGCGGCAGGAAGCAGTCCTACCAGGGAGAGGTGCGGGACGGCAGCTTGTCTGCCAGCAGGCTGAAGAGGGCCTCGCTGCAGGACGAGCGATCCCTCCTGGACAAGATGGAGTGTCAGGGCCACCGCCGCAGTCTGGCGGCCGACGGCGAAAAAACCAACACGCTGGTGAAAGCACAGCTGAGCGGGAAGACCCCCGCTGATCAGCTGTCCGGCGGGTCACCGAAGGAGCGGGCCTGCGACCAGCTGGCTTCCTGCCCGGGCTGGAGGGGGGAACAGCAGCTCAAGAGGGGAAGCATCCCCGCCATCGGCAGCAGGAACAAGCTGCTCTTCATCAGAGGGGAGACGGGGGACCCCCGGAAGGCGTCGGAGCACGGGCACGCGGCGGGCCTGACGGGGCTCGGGACCAGGCTGCTGAGGCGGTTCACCGCCCCGGACTTCATGAGGATGGTGATAGACTGCTCCTCGGCCAACTCCTCCTCCGCCTCCTCCACGCACAGCCGGGGCCGGATATCCCGCTCGGAGACGTTCCCGTTGTCGCACCAGCAGGTGAACAGCCAGCCCAGCGTGGACAGTATCAGCGGGGTGCGGTGCGAGTTTGACAGCAGCTCCTGCTCCCAGGCCACGCTGGGCTAGGAGAGTGTGTGTGTGGGAGACTGTGGAGCAGCAGGTTAGGTTTACTACCACGGATGTCATTGTGTTTTTTTATTCTAATGCACCTAGAAAATAATGGATAATGTATTGCATTGATTGGTTAAGTAATTGCTATTATTACCTGCTGATTGCTTTCATGTACTACACTCCTCTACTATAGATATTTTTACAGAATATATCGTAACGGCAGTGATGAACACTTTACATTAACCTCGCTATATTCTC